>NC_091084.1:83850000-83862508 GCF_032405125.1 Capricornis sumatraensis | reverse complement strand
CCCTAACCCTAACCCTAACCCTAACCCTAACCCTAACCCTAACCCTAACCCTAACCCTAACCCTAACCCTAACCCTAACCCTAACCCTAACCCTAACCCTAACCCTAACCCTAACCCTAACCCTAACCCTAACCCTAACCCTAACCCTAACCCTAACCCTAACCCTAACCCTAACCCTAACCCTAACCCTAACCCTAACCCTAACCCTAACCCTAACCCTAACCCTAACCCTAACCCTAACCCTAACCCTAACCCTAACCCTAACCCTAACCCTAACCCTAACCCTAACCCTAACCCTAACCCTAACCCTAACCCTAACCCTAACCCTAACCCTAACCCTAACCCTAACCCTAACCCTAACCCTAACCCTAACCCTAACCCTAACCCTAACCCTAACCCTAACCCTAACCCTAACCCTAACCCTAACCCTAACCCTAACCCTAACCCTAACCCTAACCCTAACCCTAACCCTAACCCTAACCCTAACCCTAACCCTAACCCTAACCCTAACCCTAACCCTAACCCTAACCCTAACCCTAACCCTAACCCTAACCCTAACCCTAACCCTAACCCTAACCCTAACCCTAACCCTAACCCTAACCCTAACCCTAACCCTAACCCTAACCCTAACCCTAACCCTAACCCTAACCCTAACCCTAACCCTAACCCTAACCCTAACCCTAACCCTAACCCTAACCCTAACCCTAACCCTAACCCTAACCCTAACCCTAACCCTAACCCTAACCCTAACCCTAACCCTAACCCTAACCCTAACCCTAACCCTAACCCTATCCCTAACCCTAACCCTAACCCTAACCCTAACCCTAACCCTAACCCTAACCCTAACCCTAACCCTAACCCTAACCCTAACCCTAACCCTAACCCTAACCCTAACCCTAACCCTAACCCTAACCCTAACCCTAACCCTAACCCTAACCCTAACCCTAACCCTAACCCTAACCCTAACCCTAACCCTAACCCTAACCCTAACCCTAACCCTAACCCTAACCCTAACCCTAACCCTAACCCTAACCCTAACCCTAACCCTAACCCTAACCCTAACCCTAACCCTAACCCTAACCCTAACCCTAACCCTAACCCTAACCCTAACCCTAACCCTAACCCTAACCCTAACCCTAACCCTAACCCTAACCCTAACCCTAACCCTAACCCTAACCCTAACCCTAACCCTAACCCTAACCCTAACCCTAACCCTAACCCTAACCCTAACCCTAACCCTAACCCTAACCCTAACCCTAACCCTAACCCTAACCCTAACCCTAACCCTAACCCTAACCCTAACCCTAACCCTAACCCTAACCCTAACCCTAACCCTAACCCTAACCCTAACCCTAACCCTAACCCTAACCCTAACCCTAACCCTAACCCTAACCCTAACCCTAACCCTAACCCTAACCCTAACCCTAACCCTAACCCTAACCCTAACCCTAACCCTAACCCTAACCCTAACCCTAACCCTAACCCTAACCCTAACCCTAACCCTAACCCTAACCCTAACCCTAACCCTAACCCTAACCCTAACCCTAACCCTAACCCTAACCCTAACCCTAACCCTAACCCTAACCCTAACCCTAACCCTAACCCTAACCCTAACCCTAACCCTAACCCTAACCCTAACCCTAACCCTAACCCTAACCCTAACCCTAACCCTAACCCTAACCCTAACCCTAACCCTAACCCTAACCCTAACCCTAACCCTAACCCTAACCCTAACCCTAACCCTAACCCTAACCCTAACCCTAACCCTAACCCTAACCCTAACCCTAACCCTAACCCTAACCCTAACCCTAACCCTAACCCTAACCCTAACCCTAACCCTAACCCTAACCCTAACCCTAACCCTAACCCTAACCCTAACCCTAACCCTAACCCTAACCCTAACCCTAACCCTAACCCTAACCCTAACCCTAACCCTAACCCTAACCCTAACCCTAACCCTAACCCTAACCCTAACCCTAACCCTAACCCTAACCCTAACCCTAACCCTAACCCTAACCCTAACCCTAACCCTAACCCTAACCCTAACCCTAACCCTAACCCTAACCCTAACCCTAACCCTAACCCTAACCCTAACCCTAACCCTAACCCTAACCCTAACCCTAACCCTAACCCTAACCCTAACCCTAACCCTAACCCTAACCCTAACCCTAACCCTAACCCTAACCCTAACCCTAACCCTAACCCTAACCCTAACCCTAACCCTAACCCTAACCCTAACCCTAACCCTAACCCTAACCCTAACCCTAACCCTAACCCTAACCCTAACCCTAACCCTAACCCTAACCCTAACCCTAACCCTAACCCTAACCCTAACCCTAACCCTAACCCTAACCCTAACCCTAACCCTAACCCTAACCCTAACCCTAACCCTAACCCTAACCCTAACCCTAACCCTAACCCTAACCCTAACCCTAACCCTAACCCTAACCCTAACCCTAACCCTAACCCTAACCCTAACCCTAACCCTAACCCTAACCCTAACCCTAACCCTAACCCTAACCCTAACCCTAACCCTAACCCTAACCCTAACCCTAACCCTAACCCTAACCCTAACCCTAACCCTAACCCTAACCCTAACCCTAACCCTAACCCTAACCCTAACCCTAACCCTAACCCTAACCCTAACCCTAACCCTAACCCTAACCCTAACCCTAACCCTAACCCTAACCCTAACCCTAACCCTAACCCTAACCCTAACCCTAACCCTAACCCTAACCCTAACCCTAACCCTAACCCTAACCCTAACCCTAACCCTAACCCTAACCCTAACCCTAACCCTAACCCTAACCCTAACCCTAACCCTAACCCTAACCCTAACCCTAACCCTAACCCTAACCCTAACCCTAACCCTAACCCTAACCCTAACCCTAACCCTAACCCTAACCCTAACCCTAACCCTAACCCTAACCCTAACCCTAACCCTAACCCTAACCCTAACCCTAACCCTAACCCTAACCCTAACCCTAACCCTAACCCTAACCCTAACCCTAACCCTAACCCTAACCCTAACCCTAACCCTAACCCTAACCCTAACCCTAACCCTAACCCTAACCCTAACCCTAACCCTAACCCTAACCCTAACCCTAACCCTAACCCTAACCCTAACCCTAACCCTAACCCTAACCCTAACCCTAACCCTAACCCTAACCCTAACCCTAACCCTAACCCTAACCCTAACCCTAACCCTAACCCTAACCCTAACCCTAACCCTAACCCTAACCCTAACCCTAACCCTAACCCTAACCCTAACCCTAACCCTAACCCTAACCCTAACCCTAACCCTAACCCTAACCCTAACCCTAACCCTAACCCTAACCCTAACCCTAACCCTAACCCTAACCCTAACCCTAACCCTAACCCTAACCCTAACCCTAACCCTAACCCTAACCCTAACCCTAACCCTAACCCTAACCCTAACCCTAACCCTAACCCTAACCCTAACCCTAACCCTAACCCTAACCCTAACCCTAACCCTAACCCTAACCCTAACCCTAACCCTAACCCTAACCCTAACCCTAACCCTAACCCTAACCCTAACCCTAACCCTAACCCTAACCCTAACCCTAACCCTAACCCTAACCCTAACCCTAACCCTAACCCTAACCCTAACCCTAACCCTAACCCTAACCCTAACCCTAACCCTAACCCTAACCCTAACCCTAACCCTAACCCTAACCCTAACCCTAACCCTAACCCTAACCCTAACCCTAACCCTAACCCTAACCCTAACCCTAACCCTAACCCTAACCCTAACCCTAACCCTAACCCTAACCCTAACCCTAACCCTAACCCTAACCCTAACCCTAACCCTAACCCTAACCCTAACCCTAACCCTAACCCTAACCCTAACCCTAACCCTAACCCTAACCCTAACCCTAACCCTAACCCTAACCCTAACCCTAACCCTAACCCTAACCCTAACCCTAACCCTAACCCTAACCCTAACCCTAACCCTAACCCTAACCCTAACCCTAACCCTAACCCTAACCCTAACCCTAACCCTAACCCTAACCCTAACCCTAACCCTAACCCTAACCCTAACCCTAACCCTAACCCTAACCCTAACCCTAACCCTAACCCTAACCCTAACCCTAACCCTAACCCTAACCCTAACCCTAACCCTAACCCTAACCCTAACCCTAACCCTAACCCTAACCCTAACCCTAACCCTAACCCTAACCCTAACCCTAACCCTAACCCTAACCCTAACCCTAACCCTAACCCTAACCCTAACCCTAACCCTAACCCTAACCCTAACCCTAACCCTAACCCTAACCCTAACCCTAACCCTAACCCTAACCCTAACCCTAACCCTAACCCTAACCCTAACCCTAACCCTAACCCTAACCCTAACCCTAACCCTAACCCTAACCCTAACCCTAACCCTAACCCTAACCCTAACCCTAACCCTAACCCTAACCCTAACCCTAACCCTAACCCTAACCCTAACCCTAACCCTAACCCTAACCCTAACCCTAACCCTAACCCTAACCCTAACCCTAACCCTAACCCTAACCCTAACCCTAACCCTAACCCTAACCCTAACCCTAACCCTAACCCTAACCCTAACCCTAACCCTAACCCTAACCCTAACCCTAACCCTAACCCTAACCCTAACCCTAACCCTAACCCTAACCCTAACCCTAACCCTAACCCTAACCCTAACCCTAACCCTAACCCTAACCCTAACCCTAACCCTAACCCTAACCCTAACCCTAACCCTAACCCTAACCCTAACCCTAACCCTAACCCTAACCCTAACCCTAACCCTAACCCTAACCCTAACCCTAACCCTAACCCTAACCCTAACCCTAACCCTAACCCTAACCCTAACCCTAACCCTAACCCTAACCCTAACCCTAACCCTAACCCTAACCCTAACCCTAACCCTAACCCTAACCCTAACCCTAACCCTAACCCTAACCCTAACCCTAACCCTAACCCTAACCCTAACCCTAACCCTAACCCTAACCCTAACCCTAACCCTAACCCTAACCCTAACCCTAACCCTAACCCTAACCCTAACCCTAACCCTAACCCTAACCCTAACCCTAACCCTAACCCTAACCCTAACCCTAACCCTAACCCTAACCCTAACCCTAACCCTAACCCTAACCCTAACCCTAACCCTAACCCTAACCCTAACCCTAACCCTAACCCTAACCCTAACCCTAACCCTAACCCTAACCCTAACCCTAACCCTAACCCTAACCCTAACCCTAACCCTAACCCTAACCCTAACCCTAACCCTAACCCTAACCCTAACCCTAACCCTAACCCTAACCCTAACCCTAACCCTAACCCTAACCCTAACCCTAACCCTAACCCTAACCCTAACCCTAACCCTAACCCTAACCCTAACCCTAACCCTAACCCTAACCCTAACCCTAACCCTAACCCTAACCCTAACCCTAACCCTAACCCTAACCCTAACCCTAACCCTAACCCTAACCCTAACCCTAACCCTAACCCTAACCCTAACCCTAACCCTAACCCTAACCCTAACCCTAACCCTAACCCTAACCCTAACCCTAACCCTAACCCTAACCCTAACCCTAACCCTAACCCTAACCCTAACCCTAACCCTAACCCTAACCCTAACCCTAACCCTAACCCTAACCCTAACCCTAACCCTAACCCTAACCCTAACCCTAACCCTAACCCTAACCCTAACCCTAACCCTAACCCTAACCCTAACCCTAACCCTAACCCTAACCCTAACCCTAACCCTAACCCTAACCCTAACCCTAACCCTAACCCTAACCCTAACCCTAACCCTAACCCTAACCCTAACCCTAACCCTAACCCTAACCCTAACCCTAACCCTAACCCTAACCCTAACCCTAACCCTAACCCTAACCCTAACCCTAACCCTAACCCTAACCCTAACCCTAACCCTAACCCTAACCCTAACCCTAACCCTAACCCTAACCCTAACCCTAACCCTAACCCTAACCCTAACCCTAACCCTAACCCTAACCCTAACCCTAACCCTAACCCTAACCCTAACCCTAACCCTAACCCTAACCCTAACCCTAACCCTAACCCTAACCCTAACCCTAACCCTAACCCTAACCCTAACCCTAACCCTAACCCTAACCCTAACCCTAACCCTAACCCTAACCCTAACCCTAACCCTAACCCTAACCCTAACCCTAACCCTAACCCTAACCCTAACCCTAACCCTAACCCTAACCCTAACCCTAACCCTAACCCTAACCCTAACCCTAACCCTAACCCTAACCCTAACCCTAACCCTAACCCTAACCCTAACCCTAACCCTAACCCTAACCCTAACCCTAACCCTAACCCTAACCCTAACCCTAACCCTAACCCTAACCCTAACCCTAACCCTAACCCTAACCCTAACCCTAACCCTAACCCTAACCCTAACCCTAACCCTAACCCTAACCCTAACCCTAACCCTAACCCTAACCCTAACCCTAACCCTAACCCTAACCCTAACCCTAACCCTAACCCTAACCCTAACCCTAACCCTAACCCTAACCCTAACCCTAACCCTAACCCTAACCCTAACCCTAACCCTAACCCTAACCCTAACCCTAACCCTAACCCTAACCCTAACCCTAACCCTAACCCTAACCCTAACCCTAACCCTAACCCTAACCCTAACCCTAACCCTAACCCTAACCCTAACCCTAACCCTAACCCTAACCCTAACCCTAACCCTAACCCTAACCCTAACCCTAACCCTAACCCTAACCCTAACCCTAACCCTAACCCTAACCCTAACCCTAACCCTAACCCTAACCCTAACCCTAACCCTAACCCTAACCCTAACCCTAACCCTAACCCTAACCCTAACCCTAACCCTAACCCTAACCCTAACCCTAACCCTAACCCTAACCCTAACCCTAACCCTAACCCTAACCCTAACCCTAACCCTAACCCTAACCCTAACCCTAACCCTAACCCTAACCCTAACCCTAACCCTAACCCTAACCCTAACCCTAACCCTAACCCTAACCCTAACCCTAACCCTAACCCTAACCCTAACCCTAACCCTAACCCTAACCCTAACCCTAACCCTAACCCTAACCCTAACCCTAACCCTAACCCTAACCCTAACCCTAACCCTAACCCTAACCCTAACCCTAACCCTAACCCTAACCCTAACCCTAACCCTAACCCTAACCCTAACCCTAACCCTAACCCTAACCCTAACCCTAACCCTAACCCTAACCCTAACCCTAACCCTAACCCTAACCCTAACCCTAACCCTAACCCTAACCCTAACCCTAACCCTAACCCTAACCCTAACCCTAACCCTAACCCTAACCCTAACCCTAACCCTAACCCTAACCCTAACCCTAACCCTAACCCTAACCCTAACCCTAACCCTAACCCTAACCCTAACCCTAACCCTAACCCTAACCCTAACCCTAACCCTAACCCTAACCCTAACCCTAACCCTAACCCTAACCCTAACCCTAACCCTAACCCTAACCCTAACCCTAACCCTAACCCTAACCCTAACCCTAACCCTAACCCTAACCCTAACCCTAACCCTAACCCTAACCCTAACCCTAACCCTAACCCTAACCCTAACCCTAACCCTAACCCTAACCCTAACCCTAACCCTAACCCTAACCCTAACCCTAACCCTAACCCTAACCCTAACCCTAACCCTAACCCTAACCCTAACCCTAACCCTAACCCTAACCCTAACCCTAACCCTAACCCTAACCCTAACCCTAACCCTAACCCTAACCCTAACCCTAACCCTAACCCTAACCCTAACCCTAACCCTAACCCTAACCCTAACCCTAACCCTAACCCTAACCCTAACCCTAACCCTAACCCTAACCCTAACCCTAACCCTAACCCTAACCCTAACCCTAACCCTAACCCTAACCCTAACCCTAACCCTAACCCTAACCCTAACCCTAACCCTAACCCTAACCCTAACCCTAACCCTAACCCTAACCCTAACCCTAACCCTAACCCTAACCCTAACCCTAACCCTAACCCTAACCCTAACCCTAACCCTAACCCTAACCCTAACCCTAACCCTAACCCTAACCCTAACCCTAACCCTAACCCTAACCCTAACCCTAACCCTAACCCTAACCCTAACCCTAACCCTAACCCTAACCCTAACCCTAACCCTAACCCTAACCCTAACCCTAACCCTAACCCTAACCCTAACCCTAACCCTAACCCTAACCCTAACCCTAACCCTAACCCTAACCCTAACCCTAACCCTAACCCTAACCCTAACCCTAACCCTAACCCTAACCCTAACCCTAACCCTAACCCTAACCCTAACCCTAACCCTAACCCTAACCCTAACCCTAACCCTAACCCTAACCCTAACCCTAACCCTAACCCTAACCCTAACCCTAACCCTAACCCTAACCCTAACCCTAACCCTAACCCTAACCCTAACCCTAACCCTAACCCTAACCCTAACCCTAACCCTAACCCTAACCCTAACCCTAACCCTAACCCTAACCCTAACCCTAACCCTAACCCTAACCCTAACCCTAACCCTAACCCTAACCCTAACCCTAACCCTAACCCTAACCCTAACCCTAACCCTAACCCTAACCCTAACCCTAACCCTAACCCTAACCCTAACCCTAACCCTAACCCTAACCCTAACCCTAACCCTAACCCTAACCCTAACCCTAACCCTAACCCTAACCCTAACCCTAACCCTAACCCTAACCCTAACCCTAACCCTAACCCTAACCCTAACCCTAACCCTAACCCTAACCCTAACCCTAACCCTAACCCTAACCCTAACCCTAACCCTAACCCTAACCCTAACCCTAACCCTAACCCTAACCCTAACCCTAACCCTAACCCTAACCCTAACCCTAACCCTAACCCTAACCCTAACCCTAACCCTAACCCTAACCCTAACCCTAACCCTAACCCTAACCCTAACCCTAACCCTAACCCTAACCCTAACCCTAACCCTAACCCTAACCCTAACCCTAACCCTAACCCTAACCCTAACCCTAACCCTAACCCTAACCCTAACCCTAACCCTAACCCTAACCCTAACCCTAACCCTAACCCTAACCCTAACCCTAACCCTAACCCTAACCCTAACCCTAACCCTAACCCTAACCCTAACCCTAACCCTAACCCTAACCCTAACCCTAACCCTAACCCTAACCCTAACCCTAACCCTAACCCTAACCCTAACCCTAACCCTAACCCTAACCCTAACCCTAACCCTAACCCTAACCCTAACCCTAACCCTAACCCTAACCCTAACCCTAACCCTAACCCTAACCCTAACCCTAACCCTAACCCTAACCCTAACCCTAACCCTAACCCTAACCCTAACCCTAACCCTAACCCTAACCCTAACCCTAACCCTAACCCTAACCCTAACCCTAACCCTAACCCTAACCCTAACCCTAACCCTAACCCTAACCCTAACCCTAACCCTAACCCTAACCCTAACCCTAACCCTAACCCTAACCCTAACCCTAACCCTAACCCTAACCCTAACCCTAACCCTAACCCTAACCCTAACCCTAACCCTAACCCTAACCCTAACCCTACCCTAACCCTAACCCTAACCCTAACCCTAACCCTAACCCTAACCCTAACCCTAACCCTAACCCTAACCCTAACCCTAACCCTAACCCTAACCCTAACCCTAACCCTAACCCTAACCCTAACCCTAACCCTAACCCTAACCCTAACCCTAACCCTAACCCTAACCCTAACCCTAACCCTAACCCTAACCCTAACCCTAACCCTAACCCTAACCCTAACCCTAACCCTAACCCTAACCCTAACCCTAACCCTAACCCTAACCCTAACCCTAACCCTAACCCTAACCCTAACCCTAACCCTAACCCTAACCCTAACCCTAACCCTAACCCTAACCCTAACCCTAACCCTAACCCTAACCCTAACCCTAACCCTAACCCTAACCCTAACCCTAACCCTAACCCTAACCCTAACCCTAACCCTAACCCTAACCCTAACCCTAACCCTAACCCTAACCCTAACCCTAACCCTAACCCTAACCCTAACCCTAACCCTAACCCTAACCCTAACCCTAACCCTAACCCTAACCCTAACCCTAACCCTAACCCTAACCCTAACCCTAACCCTAACCCTAACCCTAACCCTAACCCTAACCCTAACCCTAACCCTAACCCTAACCCTAACCCTAACCCTAACCCTAACCCTAACCCTAACCCTAACCCTAACCCTAACCCTAACCCTAACCCTAACCCTAACCCTAACCCTAACCCTAACCCTAACCCTAACCCTAACCCTAACCCTAACCCTAACCCTAACCCTAACCCTAACCCTAACCCTAACCCTAACCCTAACCCTAACCCTAACCCTAACCCTAACCCTAACCCTAACCCTAACCCTAACCCTAACCCTAACCCTAACCCTAACCCTAACCCTAACCCTAACCCTAACCCTAACCCTAACCCTAACCCTAACCCTAACCCTAACCCTAACCCTAACCCTAACCCTAACCCTAACCCTAACCCTAACCCTAACCCTAACCCTAACCCTAACCCTAACCCTAACCCTAACCCTAACCCTAACCCTAACCCTAACCCTAACCCTAACCCTAACCCTAACCCTAACCCTAACCCTAACCCTAACCCTAACCCTAACCCTAACCCTAACCCTAACCCTAACCCTAACCCTAACCCTAACCCTAACCCTAACCCTAACCCTAACCCTAACCCTAACCCTAACCCTAACCCTAACCCTAACCCTAACCCTAACCCTAACCCTAACCCTAACCCTAACCCTAACCCTAACCCTAACCCTAACCCTAACCCTAACCCTAACCCTAACCCTAACCCTAACCCTAACCCTAACCCTAACCCTAACCCTAACCCTAACCCTAACCCTAACCCTAACCCTAACCCTAACCCTAACCCTAACCCTAACCCTAACCCTAACCCTAACCCTAACCCTAACCCTAACCCTAACCCTAACCCTAACCCTAACCCTAACCCTAACCCTAACCCTAACCCTAACCCTAACCCTAACCCTAACCCTAACCCTAACCCTAACCCTAACCCTAACCCTAACCCTAACCCTAACCCTAACCCTAACCCTAACCCTAACCCTAACCCTAACCCTAACCCTAACCCTAACCCTAACCCTAACCCTAACCCTAACCCTAACCCTAACCCTAACCCTAACCCTAACCCTAACCCTAACCCTAACCCTAACCCTAACCCTAACCCTAACCCTAACCCTAACCCTAACCCTAACCCTAACCCTAACCCTAACCCTAACCCTAACCCTAACCCTAACCCTAACCCTAACCCTAACCCTAACCCTAACCCTAACCCTAACCCTAACCCTAACCCTAACCCTAACCCTAACCCTAACCCTAACCCTAACCCTAACCCTAACCCTAACCCTAACCCTAACCCTAACCCTAACCCTAACCCTAACCCTAACCCTAACCCTAACCCTAACCCTAACCCTAACCCTAACCCTAACCCTAACCCTAACCCTAACCCTAACCCTAACCCTAACCCTAACCCTAACCCTAACCCTAACCCTAACCCTAACCCTAACCCTAACCCTAACCCTAACCCTAACCCTAACCCTAACCCTAACCCTAACCCTAACCCTAACCCTAACCCTAACCCTAACCCTAACCCTAACCCTAACCCTAACCCTAACCCTAACCCTAACCCTAACCCTAACCCTAACCCTAACCCTAACCCTAACCCTAACCCTAACCCTAACCCTAACCCTAACCCTAACCCTAACCCTAACCCTAACCCTAACCCTAACCCTAACCCTAACCCTAACCCTAACCCTAACCCTAACCCTAACCCTAACCCTAACCCTAACCCTAACCCTAACCCTAACCCTAACCCTAACCCTAACCCTAACCCTAACCCTAACCCTAACCCTAACCCTAACCCTAACCCTAACCCTAACCCTAACCCTAACCCTAACCCTAACCCTAACCCTAACCCTAACCCTAACCCTAACCCTAACCCTAACCCTAACCCTAACCCTAACCCTAACCCTAACCCTAACCCTAACCCTAACCCTAACCCTAACCCTAACCCTAACCCTAACCCTAACCCTAACCCTAACCCTAACCCTAACCCTAACCCTAACCCTAACCCTAACCCTAACCCTAACCCTAACCCTAACCCTAACCCTAACCCTAACCCTAACCCTAACCCTAACCCTAACCCTAACCCTAACCCTAACCCTAACCCTAACCCTAACCCTAACCCTAACCCTAACCCTAACCCTAACCCTAACCCTAACCCTAACCCTAACCCTAACCCTAACCCTAACCCTAACCCTAACCCTAACCCTAACCCTAACCCTAACCCTAACCCTAACCCTAACCCTAACCCTAACCCTAACCCTAACCCTAACCCTAACCCTAACCCTAACCCTAACCCTAACCCTAACCCTAACCCTAACCCTAACCCTAACCCTAACCCTAACCCTAACCCTAACCCTAACCCTAACCCTAACCCTA